>NC_141166.1:452500-455000 GCF_055505025.1 Bos grunniens
GAGGGCGCGCGCGCGCGCGCGCGCAGCGAGGGCACCCGCGAGGAGGGTCCCGAGAAGGGGACAGAGAGACCCGCGGCCGACCGCCCCGGGCCGCCCCCCCTTGCCCGCGCACCAACACAGCACCCCTACCGACCACCGCCTACCACCCGTCGCCCCCTCCGGGAGGAGGAGGCGGCGGCGGCGGCGGGGGCGGCGGCGGCGGCGGCCGCGGGCGGCGGACAGAGAGGGAGACACCGAGGCGGGGCGGGACGGGGAGCACGAGCCGGCGGTCACGGGACGGACGGGGCGGGGACCGGCGGAGAGGCGGCCCGGGTTGGGGAGGGGGCGGGTCGGGGCACGCACGGGCGCCGAAGCCCGAACGGGCGACGGACGCACCGCGCGCCCCCTACCACCGCCCCCCCGCCCCCCTCACCACGCTACCGCCACCGCCACCGCCACCGCCCTCGCGGCGGGAGCTCCGGGGCGCGAACCGCGGCACGGCCGCAGCCCGGGGGGAGAGCGCGCAGCGGCGGGCAGACGCCGCGGCGTCCCGCGGGTCGCCGCCGGGGCACGCGTCCCCGGGGCGCGGACGCGCACGCGGACTCGGCCTCGGGCGCGAGCCGCCCGTCCCGACGGGGCGCGAGCCGCGTGGGGGGGCGGGGGGGGCGGGAAGCGGGCACGGGCCGCGGGCACACGGCGGGAAAGGCACCGCAGGGGGAAGGCGGGGGGCGGAGGGCCGCGCCGGCCGGGCGCCGGCAAACACCGCCGCCAAGGGCGGGACGGCGAACGACGGCGGACCGGAGGGCGCGACCCCACCCCCGCCACCACCGCGGGCCCCCGCCGGGTGGCGCGAGACCGTCCCCAGCCCCCCGACACCCCAGGGGCGGTGACACCCGAAGGCCGCTTGCGGCGCGAGGAAGCTCTCGAAGGGGAGACCGACCACACAGGCCCCGGCAGGCCAGGGGCCTCGGCGCGAGCTCACGTCCCCTTTTCTCCCCTCTCGCGGGCGACGTCCCCCCGGCCACAGAGGCGGGGCGGGGGGGACGCCGTGTCTGCACTTAGGGGGACGGAGGGCCCAGAGGCCCTGCGAGGACAGCCCCCAGCCACGCGCCCCCCGGGGAGGCGCGCACAGGACACGCGCACCCCGGAGGGGCGATTGATCGTCAAGCGACGCTCAGACAGGCGTAGCCCCGGGAGGAACCCGGGGCCGCAAGTGCGTTCGAAGTGTCGATGATCAATGTGTCCTGCAATTCACATTAATTCTCGCAGCTAGCTGCGTTCTTCATCGACGCACGAGCCGAGTGATCCACCGCTAAGAGTCGTACGAGGTTTTCAAGGGTTTCGTTTCGGCGGGACACCCGCCCCTGGCGCGGCACATCCCACCCACCCCCGCCTCCCTCCCCGGAGGTGGGAGTTGGGGCAGGGGGTTGCCTCTGGCCGGCCAAGTCAGACAGAACACAGCAGAACGGAGGGGTCGGGAAAGGTTCCACACGACGGGGCGTCCGGCGCCAAGCCGCCAGGGCGGGCTCGGACAACCCCACAGGCGCCCGGGGGGCCCCCAACCCTCCCCCAGGGACGCGGGGCAGCACGCGCACGCGCCGCCGCACACGGCCACGGCCCACACGACGGCCGTCGGGTAGCCCCCTCCCGACGGCCGCGGCGGCAGTGACCGTGGCGCGCCACGCCGCGCGCCACCCCGTCCCCTCGGGGGACGGCGGGGTCTGGGGGGAGACGGGAGGCAGCTCCCGACTACTCCCCGCGGGCCCGACCGCCCCGAACCCCAAGGCGGACGGGCGACACCCCCCCAGGGGTCTTTAAACCTCCGCGCCGGGACGCGCTAGGTACCTGGAAAGGGTGAGGCGGGCGAGGGGCACGGCACGCCCCACGGGCCAACGCCCCGACGTCGACCCCCAACCGCCGCGTCCCCCCCCACCGGGCCCGCGGCCGCACGCGGGCCTCGGCGCCGCCGGCCCGTGACCGCAGGGGGTTGCCCCGCCGCGCGCCGGCCGACCGCCGGCCCCGGAGGGCCCCGCCGACGCCAGACGACCACCCCCCCGCCGTCCCCCCCCCCGAGACGCGGGGCAGAGCCCGCCCCCGCCCCTCCAACCCTCACACACCCGGCGCGGCCGGCCCCGCCGGACCCCGTCCTCTCGCCCCAGCCCATCCGCTGGTGGGGGGCCCCTACCCGAACCCGCGTTCCCGGGCACCCTTCCCCCCCCACACACCACCACCGAGGGCGGAGGGAAGGGGCTCCGACGGGGAGCTGGGCGCCAAGCGGGCAGGGGACACACGTCAGAGGTACGGGAGAGGCGAAAACAGGGCGGGAGAGCCGGACAGACGGCCGCGGGAGGCGTGGGGGGTGGGGGACGGGGCGGGAGAAAGCCCCGAGGCTCGGAAGGCGTGGGGAGGCGAGGCGCCTGGCGACCGGCGCGGCAGGCCCAGAGCGGCAGACGGACGGCCGGCCGGCGACCGGCCGAGGCAGACCGGCCCAGGGCCGGCGACGGGAGGCGGCGGGGCAAGG